>NW_026859685.1:0-18064 GCF_026571515.1 Ruditapes philippinarum
AAAAACAATTTTATCCGGGTAAAATTAAATAAAACCAAAAAAAAGAATAAAAAAAAAGATTTTTAAAAAACCCAATTCAATATCCCAAAAAAATACATTTTACCCCTTTAAATTTTAAAAAAAAAAAAACAAAAAAAAACCCAAACATTTTAAAAACCTCAAAAAGGTTCATATTTTTGTTTCAATCCCCAATGGTTTCGAGCTTTGCTTTTATTTATTTCTATATATAAAAAGTTTAAATTTATGGGCCCTTTGGTTTTAAAAATATATCAACTTTCATAACGGGACATTTTAAAATTTTTTCCAGTAAAAAGGGGGCTATAAAATTGTTATCTATGTTTTTAAGGTTTTGAAAAAAAATTCTCTGAAAAAAACATTGTGGTTTCTGAAATTTCATGGCTGTTCGTTTTAAATTTTAAATTTGATATAAAAAAAAAGGGAAAAACATACTAATGCTTGTTTTTACCCATTGGTCCTTTTTGGGTTTTGCGTTTGGGCGGGTTTTCCCTTAAAATATTTTTAACCGGTTTGGGTGTGGGGTTTTTATTAATAGCATTGTAGGGTTTTATCACCTATTTCCCCGCTCGTAACGGGTCCCAGAATTCCAAGGTGCCCCGCGTTTTTGGGGCGATTCTTTTTTTCCCCCGGTACTAAACATTGTTTATTCTTTGGAAACCCTGGCCTTTTTTTGTTTTTTTCCCCAAATTAGCTTTTTTCCGTTTACATTCGTGGGGAAAAAATAGATTTTCTGATTCACTGAAAAAAAAATTTAACACCAAATTTTAAAAAAATGGTCATCAATAAAATTTTTTAAAAAAAACCCCATATTTTTTTGAAATTTAAAACTTAAATTTTCTTCTTTCTTCACAGCCCCAATATGTTACTTCAATGAAGCCCAAAGGGAAAGGAAATTTTCTAAAAGTTAAAATAAATTTGCAAAAAACTGCAAAAATGAAGAGACAAAAAAAGGGTTTTTAAAATGTAAGAAAATTTATGGGAACCGAATTTGGAATTCAGTTTCCTTTTTGAAAATTTCCCATAATAACACTCACCCTCATGTGAATTTAAAATTAGAAAAAACTGACCGAATAGGGAAAATAAATTAATTATTCCTTATATTAGACTCTTGCAGGTTTTTTTTTCTTCAATGGTATTTTAAATTTTCCGACAAAACCCAAAAATCGTTTCCCTTAAACCTATAGGTAAATAGATCAATTAAATGCCTCTTGTAATGAAAAAAAGAAGTAAATTGATAATTTTTTGTAAGTACTATTGTAAAAGCAAACCCTTTCCCGGGTTCTGTGGGGATCTTTCCCTTTCGTAAAGTTTCATACCGGAAGGGCGTAGCCCCCTTTTCCTGGGTTCTCCCGGGTAATAGGGGCCGGAGTTTCCACTGAGCTGGTCCGGAAACAGGGGTTTTACTATAACATAAATTTGGGACTGAAAAAAATTTAACTTCCTTTCCCATCTGAAAAAAATTTTTTTAAGGGATTGTAAACTATTTCCCTTGTATATTTCATTTTGGTTTTTTTGCTTTGAAAAAAAAAATTTTATATGAAACTTTTATTTAAGCGAGTATATAAGGTTGACAATAAAATTTATAAACCCTACTTTTTTTTGCTGAAATTAACCCAACGGGTTTCCCCTTGGGTTATAGGGATATGAATGTCAGAGTTTTTTAAAGGGTCCCCCCTAAATATTTTTAAACTTTTAACAGGACTGGTAATAAATTCAAGATTTGTGTAAAAACCCCCAAATGAAGGTCGCTTAACTTGTGACATTAACAGATCATTTCCCCTCTTCCCCCAGTTTTTTCCCAGAAAAATCTTTTTTTATTTATTTTTATTCACTTTTTTAAAATTTTAAATGCTTCACTTGATTTTCAAAAATTTAAAAAATTTTAAAATTTTTTTTGATTTTTTTGCCCTAAGGGGAACCCATTTTTAAATTTTTAGATTTTTTGAGATATATACGTCACTCAAAATAATGAAAAAAACTTATTTTGGGAAATGTTCTGATTTTCATCACTAAATAAGCCAATTTCCCGGGGTTTTCTAGCGACCATCTCTGCTGCTCAAAATGGGGCCCAAGCCCAAATTTATTTGACAACACTTTTTTTGAAAAAAAAGGATGACCTTTATTTTTTTAAAAATTAAAAATGAAATTTTTTGGAAATTTGGGCAAATTTTCCAAACCCTTTAGGGGAAAAATTTTTTTTAAAAAGGGCCCATTAGGGTTTTCAGACTCAGAAATTTTTTAAATTCAATGCCCAAATTTATTTCGGGTGTAAAAAATTATCTGAACAAGTTGAGATTAAAATAGGGGTATTAAAAAATTTTTGGGAAAATTTTTATACATATATTAAATTTTTCTTTGTAAAATGGATAACCCGCCCCAAATTTTCAGGGGTTTTTAAATTTTTTAAATTTTTCCCTTTACTCTAAAACATATATTTTTTAGGTTTAATTGTTTAAAAATTTTAATTCTCATCTTTAGGATTTTAACAGGGGCCCCTGGGGTGCAAATGCAACATAAAAAAGTAAATTTGATTGAATGGAAAATGTTTTTAAACCCAATACCTTTTGATGATTTTTCGATAAACTTTTTGCCCCATGATATTAACGGGGGTGGAGTTCGGCATTTTAGTGAGAAAAATTTTACCAACCCAAATCTTCCCCGTTGCAAGCACTAAACCCCGGGCATTTTTTCCATACATGAACCCTTTTAGAAATTTTTTTAAAATTTTTTGGGAATTACCATAAAACCCAAGAATTTGCAAAAAACCGGGGACGTTTTTGGGCGATTAATTTTTACTTTAAAACCCCCGGGTAAAAAAATATCTAAGGCTAAAAATCAAAAATACAGCTTCTATGGCGAAAAAAAGTCACGGGGTAAAAAAAAATTTTTTTAAAAAAATTATTATTATCAAGAACCTAATAAAATACTTTTTTGGGTGATCGCGGAATTTAAAATTTTTAAAAAAAATTCGCTTTTTTAAATTTAAACGTTTAAAAATTTGTTTGTGTTTAAGATTAAATTAAACAAAAAGGGAAAGAACATGGGAGGACAAAAGAGTAGGGGAAAATTTACCTTTTTAGGGAAACCCTTTCTTTAAGCCTCTTAAAAAACCAGGATAAAGCCCCCTTTCTAATAGACGCTTGTTTTTTCTGCAGGTTTCCGGGACAGCGCTTAAAATTTCCTCGGGGGAGAAACCCATGATTCGCCTTCTTTAAATTTAAAATCAAAGTACAGCAAAAACCTCTTTTGTCCACTCTGTTCGCTCTTTGTTTTCCCCTTTTTTAAAATTCCTGAAAAAAAGAAAAAAACATAAAGAAAAATGAAAAACAGGTAAAAGGGATTTTGTACTAATAAACAAGGGAATACTCTTATTTTTTTGGGAAAATCTCAAATAAATAACTAGTTTTTTCGTTTGGAGATTTACCTTTTTACAAACAATGCCCAAAAACCGAGAATTTCCCTGCTTTAATTTCCCCGGGTCGGGGTGCCCCGTGGGGAGTGATAGGCGAATGGTATAGTTAGGATCTCCCCACGTGGTGAAAGTCAGACGTCAATTTCCACGTGAGGGGTTAAATATTATTTCCCGGGCAATTTTCCCATAAATCAATGGCTCTGTTTTTTTTGGTTTTGTCAGTTTTAAAAAAACCTTAAAAAATAATAAAAAAATGTAAATAATTATGTGTACTTTAATATAAAAGTACAACTTTAAAAAGAATTTTTTAATTATGTTTTCTTTTTTTCATTTTCCCCGCCGAAATTTTTTATACACTTTTTTAATTTATAAAAACCCGACAAAACCAACAAAATTTGGGTTTGCACCACATGGACCCCAGAACCAGCCTTGCATCTGCGCAAGTCTGATCAGGATCCATGCTGTCCGCTATCAGTTTCTCTACTTGTAATAGAGTTGGTAAGCGAACATCATGGATCCTGATCAGACTGCGCGGATGCGCAGGCTGGTCTGGATCAATGCTGGTCGCAAACGCACTATGTTGGTTTTGTCGTGACGCGGCTCTTATATTTCTGCATTTTTACTCTATATTGTCAGTTTTAAATAAATAAAAAATCTACCTTCATTAAGTTTGTCATATCGGACGCCATGTGGATGTACAGACACCGGTCTATCCACTGTGTTCCGGAAGTGAACTCGAATTACCTCCCCTACCTCACCGTGTAGAAGTGGTCCAACATAACCAAAAGACGGATGTGACGGAATCTCTTGCGTGTAGGTGTCGTCTGTATAACGTTTGTAAACATATTTACTGTATATACTCCCTACCCTGTCAGGTCCGTTGACCAATGTGTCGTTGAGATATCTGATAGCAAGTATAAATAAAAATTGATCGTTAACTATTGATCAAAATGTGATATATAAACAAAAGATATGGAATAAAAACATCCGATATAGGGTGTACCAAGATAACAATAATTATATGGGACATCTTAGAGTTCTCTTTGAACATATTTTCACGTCAAAAACTATCAAAGAAACTTAACGAAGAAAGCTACTTGAATCTTGTGGTATACTGTAATCTGTTATAATTGTCATTTCAACTGATACTTATCTCACGTTGATCATATCAAACAAAACAAATAGCTTTACAACAAATTATACAACAAACTATACAAGAAATTTCAATTCAGTATAAAGAAAACAACAACAACAACTGGAATAAATATTTAAAAAAATGAATAAGGAAATAAATAAAAACCGCACGGTAACAAAAAAATTTTTTTTGTCTACAAAAATTAAAAAACGGGTTTAAAACCAACACCCCCGGTTTTACCTAAATTAAATTTTCAATTTTTATCTTTTTCTACGTAAATATAAAACGTTTTTTTTACAGTAATAAATTTTTAAAAAAAAAAAAAACCAAAAACCAAAAATAAAGAGTTTTAATTTAAAATTACTCCCCAAAAAAAGTTGGAAAAATTTTTGATTTTGGGAGGTTTAAAAAGTCCCAGTCTAAATTTTCTCTGCCTGTAGATAATTTGTCGCGGGCGTTTTCCAACCCCCAAAAACCCCTCTGTTTCTGTCCGGGTCCCATAAACGGAAAGTTAACATTTTACTAGGGAGAAAACAATAAACCCTTTAAAAAATGTACCCCTTTTAAAAATTTAATAAAAAAGTCTCTAGCTTCTAATTGGGGGTTTAAATTTGATATCTTATACAATAATAACCGGAATAATAAAATGCTCTGATATCACTGAAAATTGAGGGGCGATTAAATTTGTTCATGCTGAATTTTAAAAATTACTTTAAGTACTCGTGCACTTAAATAAAGAGGCAGCTTAGTCTTTTTTACGATGTAATATTTAAGAATATTATAGTTAATTAAACAAGTTTTCGTATATTTATGGTGGCCCAAGGTGACATTTTTGTGATGTTATCGATCTCGTGCGCATGAGACAAATGTCGTGATTATTCTATAATTTTAAAGAAAAACTTAGAATAACTTAGAAAAACTACAAAAAAGCAATTGATATGGTTTATTTTTTTTGATAATTTATACATTTTACACATCTAAGCAATGCAATTCCAAATTTATTCAACCTATCAACAAATCTTGGATGGAGGATATTTGCAATATTAATACCGTTTAGAAAATCTTAATTATCGCCTGTAATTCAACCATAATACTTTATAATAACAGAGAATGCAGGAAATATTTTTAGAAAATTTTGATTATCCCTCAAAATAATTTATATAAACGACACGTGTTCAGGACAACATGATTAGATAGTAAATATGTAATCAAATTTATCATACCGGGATTTAAGAAGGAACTTCTTCTTACATTACTTTATCATGAAACCCGTGTATTACATTACAGGAGTTTTAGTAAGTGCTGTTGATGTGTGTTTGAAGAGGTGCACGAGAGGTGACATGGAAGCTCAGTTTCAATGCTAAACAAAACAAAAAATCCAACCTTCCCACTATATAACATGGTGCAGTTGCTATGTTTTGAAAAAGCACACATGAACTCTGTTTCAATGTACCAACATTTTTTCTTACAAAAAAAAATTTAACCTTTCCACTATATAGTGTCATTTATGATTAACAATGGTGAGAGCTTATTTATACGGATTGTCGAATTAGATAGCAAACAGGGATTTTCAAGTGACGGATGAAAACATTTCGCTGCATCATAACTGAATCGATCCGAATAGACTATAGATATGATGGAATTTCAGTCTTGAGAACATATACAGGCCAACCAAGTTCAAATAGCAGAAAGATACTTGAAAAGTTTAGCGTTGTTAACAAGTGTCTCGTTATGAATTTTAATGATAGCACACTTGAAATAATTCATTTCACAATATCTCATATATATTCTTAAAGCAGCATGCCTCCAGATATCTGCCAATTTTCATGAAAATTTTTAAAATGAATCAAAAAGTGAAATATTGTAAAGAGAACAAAGAAAATCTTAATACTTTGCAAACGGCATTTATAACTAATGTAAATTACCAAAAAATAGGTCAATTTATGCATAAATAGCTCTTACAGCGTAAGTAACGCAGTAGAAATATGATTGTAAATATTTCAAAATCAGTCATTAATCGTACATGACATGTAAATTTCTACTTAAGTTTTGGATTTATTTGACTTTTCTTTAAATTATGGTAAATTATTCTCAAATTTGATTTGTAGTGAAATATTTTGGTTCATTTGGAGACATATAGCTTTAAATCTGCATTGCTAGTCTGTTTCTTCGAATATTCAGTATAAACTATATTATAATATTTGTACCAGGAATTATGTTGTCTGTTGAAGTATCGTATTGCAAAGCATACAATTTAATTATAGAGCGTGTTAAAGAAACGTCAGAGAGAATACACTCATCTAAGAGAATGTCGTCAGTCATATGACATGCAAATGTAATAAGGACAGCACAGAATCGTAATTTGTTGGTTCATTTGTCTATGTAAGAAGACCCTTATTTCGATTACATACAAGAGAAATTAAGTTACTTGTAATACAGTATCAAAGTTTGAAGGACAATAATTTTATATTATTCTAAAATTATTCCACGTTCATCCTAATTAAGAAAAAAATCTAGAACCGTACGTTCAACTATCATGGTCTTATAAAAGACAAAGTATTACAATTTTTGATATGAGCCGCGCCATGACAAAACCAACATAGTGCGTTTGCGACCTGCGAATACGGGCAGTCTGATCAGGATCCATGCTGTTCGCTATCAGTTTCTCTACTTGTAATAGTGTGGGTAAGCGAACAGCAAGGATCCTGATCAGACTGCGCGAATGCGCAGGCTGGTCTTGATCCATGCTGGTCGCAAACGCACTATGTTGGTTTTGTCGTGACGCGGTTCATATGATGTTACTTACGCAAAGATCTAGGAATCGGCTTGTCGTCGTAGAAGAATATGTTGTTAAGCAGTAAAAATGTCCGCAAGTAGGCACTATATTTTGTCGGGTCAAACAGAATCATTATTGTGCGTATCCGAAAACTATCCGTTTGTAAAACAGCCACCCGTAAGGGCGTGGAAAAAATTCGGATAAACTTTGCACATACCTTTCGACGAACGGATTTACACAAATCGAATTACAATTTTATTTTTGAGTATTATAAGTGCAGAGTTTGTACCATGGACATTAATTGGTCGTAAAAAGGACATAAAATGTGATTTCCGCGTTCAATAAATATACCGGGAGTGGTCAACAGTTGTGGGGTAAAGTCAATATGAAATTATGAAACTTAAAATATTATAAATAGCTATTTTGCATTTTTTATAACTTTTAAAAATAGTTAAAGAAATATATATTTAATTTTTGGTTATTTAAAATGGATATCACCCTTTCAAATGTATAAATAATTTTATACATGTATATAATTATATAAAATATAATATAAAATATAATAATATAATAATATAATAAAATATATGGTATTCATTTTTAATAACTAAGTAATCGCAACTGATGCATGTTTTCTTATTAATTCCCCATCCATTATTAGATAATTAATGAATATATGAATAGAGATCGATTGACAATAATGCAACCATGGATAAAAGTAAGTTGTTGCAATTACATCTTTATGTAAACATTTAATAAATGTTCAATAGACTTTCATCTCTTTTAAAGGTGTCTCTGTTATTGAAAATAAATACAATGAAAATCTTCAATTTTTTTATACAAAAAAAATTAAAATTAATGTAAAGAAATGTTAACCTTAAAATTTCATTACTGGTATAATTTTATAAGTCATAAACATCGTATAAATAGTAACTTTGAGTAAAATTGATTAACCTGTCAAACTAATTGGAGATTTATTTTGCTCTTGGTCATTATTTCAAACAGCGCATAACAGTCACGTGATATTGAACGATTAAAAAAAGGTAAACTAGAAAAAGAATTCGTACATCAGGTTTTTTTCTGGTCTCATATCACTTATTTCAACCAAATAAAACTTCAAAGATCTAAAGAGAATTGAATAAGCAAATTGAATTTATTTTCCAGCTAAAATGTATCTTCATTATTTTCACCAAATAATTCCGTGCTTAAATGATTATGAAAATGGTCAAATTCCTCATGGCGGATATTTTCACTGACTTAAATGTGCCTGTAAATTCTCTTATGATAAACTACATAATTCAGGTTAGGTAAACGCTTTACTAGTCGATCTTTTTACATGTTTCCAAAATTTACGAGGCCCCGTAATAGCCAATTTATCGACCCTTTCTCAGAGATACTTGTGTTCTCAAGACTTAGCATTTTATTAAATAATCTGAATATCTCTGATACACGACTTCTTAGACATATCTAAAAGAATATAAGGGGAAATTAAATGTCATCCGCAATTCTAAATATATCATTAAATTATATTAAATTAAGTTTTAACATTTTATTTAATAATCTGAATTATCCTCTGATAAACAACTTTATAAGCAATTCCAGAAGGTATCTAAGTGAAAAAAAAATAAATGTCATCGGAATTTAAAATATATAATTACAATATCATTAAAGTCTATAATTTTCTGTTGTAACTGTATTTATGTTCAAAAGAAGTAATTATTGTCCTTAAAATAATGGTATAAATTTTGAGATACCACTTAAAAAGAAGTCTTTTAGATTTATTTGACTTTTTATTCCGTTGTTTTTGTTGTACTTAAATTATAATTCATTGGTATTGAAAATGTAACTGTTTCGTTTCACGAGCTTTAATGTTGCGAATAAAATTCCTCAGCGTCAATGTAATTATTAGACGAAGAATACATAGGGCTACATGTTGAACAAAGATGCTAGGCAGCAACTGAAGTGGCTAGAAGACAAACGTTTTATGAGAAGCAGTGTACATTTACGAATCACTCTTAATCAATGTTAAGGGCAGGTGACAAGAAATATTTAAGCCGTAATTATACATAGTTATGAACGTGCACTGAGAAGAAAAATTGAACACGAACTACAAAACATGAAACTCACAAAAGTTTTTCTATTTAAATATGTAAATCTTTGTTGTTTATGTCGTGATTTTTTTTGTTATATATTTTTTATGTATTTGTTTGTTGTTGTTGTTTTGTATTGGGGATTGTGCATATTCTTATTATTCTGACAGTTTTATCTTCTAGCAAGAAAAACGGTACGAAACAGATAGTTAGCACAAGTGATATTAACAGATAAACAAACTATATGTTAAGTTCATACATTTATATTAACCTTTAGAATAAAGTAATTCAAAATGATAGCGTAAATGTGGGTCCTATTGATTGAAACATACAAGACCAAACCGGCGGTATATAAACAACTGACAATTAAAATGTATTCTTATATAGCGGTTTTATGCCACAAAAAGTATTTCCGATTTCCGGAATGAAGAATGATTCAAGTGATAATTCGGAATATTTCTCCAATTTAAATTTCGTAAAATTAAGATGCTATCTTTTAAATTGTAGTTGAGCATCTTTTAAATTGTAGTTGTTAAGGAAAATGTAGAACATTAAAAAATATTATTACCACTAATTATACGTAATATCTAACGCATTTGCATTTATTCCTAAAACAAAAAAAAAAAAAAAACAAACATCAGAATCAAATTTACCTTAATTATTAATGTTTAATTATTTTTTAATGAATCTATTTTTGCAGTCTTCAAAATTTATGGGATTAAAGCCTTATTTCTGAAACAATATTCTCTAAAGCTAAAGAGATACCTCTACCTTTCTCCTGTGTTAACCAGTTGTTTATTTTGATGAAATATAAAGGCACTTTAAAAAACTAAGAAAACCTAAAGTAATTAAAGAATATTTACGGATTTTCTAGCATCGGAATTACATGAACATTTTTCGATATCGCAGGTAAAAGATGAACCATAATCATTTCGATTTCTATTTCAAGATTTGTTTTTTTTTATTATTATTTTACAACAATGAAAAGGTTTACATGAAAATGATGTGGTAAGACAGATCATAATATATATCTTTAAAGTCACATAATGCCAATCCAAGTGTAAATGGCCGGTACACAGGTAAAAGTAAAAAAAAAAAACTTAAGATTTTCACATAATTGTTTTTATTCTTTATTTTACCCACAGAGACAAAAAGTATACCCTGCAAGAATATAATAATTGTCATTATCAAATTAATTTGTTTTGTTTGTTTCATTTTACGCATTTTCCCAACAGTATTTCAGTCATTTCTTAACCATCGTTTATGGAGAGTTACACCAGTACTAGACTACCTTCCTCCGTGCTAAACTACAAAAGCATCTCTCCCGGGGATCGAACCCACGCCAGAGTGGTAACTGGATTAGAAGTTATCGACTCTAACATCTCGCCGACGAAGGCGGTTCAATTAACCTGTGTAAGAAAAAGATTATCTTTGTCATCATTATAGAGCAATGTTTCAGCCTGAACAAAAAATGCAGTATGATTTTCTACACTGTTAGCTATATTTTGTTTTTGTATTTTGATATTCTATCCCTAAAAGTATGAATGGACTGTTCCAAATTAAAAAAAACACAGCAAATCCATTAAAAAATACTGCAGGAACCATAGCTAAAATGGGGAATGTGCGTCATAATTATCTTTGAAAAACAATACTCGTATGTTTGATTTCAATCTATGTTAAATCTCTGATTATCTGATATTCCAATAAAATGATATTGAGAATTAATGATCATTTTATTTCCTGAACGCCGATGAAACCTTTTAGACTTACACCATTGATGTAATATTACACGTCGACAATCTTGAAGATTGCTTGTTACTCAAGCAGACTATGAAATTGTTTTGATGTCTTGCAAGTTATTATATGTCTAGTTTCATGTAATTTGTATCCTTAAATGGTGTCAGTAAGGCTTCGAAACTGACAAATATTGATTCACAGTCGCACAAACTCCATGAAACGTCACCAAACCTTAAAGAGCAAATCAGTTATTCTAAACAAGTTTCTGATTTATCCAAGCATCAGAATATGACTTTTCTATTGTTATCTCTTTCCCGGTTGTCAAAATAAGTAAACCCTAGAGTCAATCAACGAGCATGCTCTGGACAGACAATACCTACCCTCCAGTTAACGCACTGTGCATGTATTGGTATACAATTTGACTCTGACATGTTTTCAAAAATGAAGTCTCCAAGCTATGATACAAATGAAATATAGACACCCATTTTCACAATTACGAGTATGACACATTAGTACATCACAAAACAAACAAACTGTTTTAGCATGTTTACATGATAAATTTACTGAGGCATATTGCCAGAGAATTTTTTTTAATTCATATCAGGTGTTGCGCAGTTTGTACAAAACAAAAATGTTAAAGTATAGTAATTAAAGATAATGTCATATTAGAAATTCTCTAAGAAGCGTCGTACATAGAGAAAGAAAACACATTATATTTTCCTTTTTAAAAAATTGAAAATCAATATTGTGAAAGTTAAACTTGTTAATCATTATCATAGATGTTTAAATGGAAGTAAGAAAAGTTCTAATTAGGTTTGTGACTCCTCCGTTTTTAGGAGCAACAAAGTCCTATGAGTTTTATATAATTTTTAATCACAAGTGACAAAGTAATTATATGGTAGGCTTATATAAATCATTTTCATAAAAAAATAAACAAGTAAAATGACTAGTAAAAGTCTAAACGATAAACGGACAATTTAAGAAAATTGCATACGAAAGTTAAAAATTGTTGATTTTTATGATTCTATAAAACGGTTGTTTTATATATAACCCGAACCATTTGCCTAGGGTTATAGTGCAAATAACCGTTTATATAGTCAAGAATCTTTATAACGAATAATAATACTAGAAATGTCCATAATTAGTAAAAAATGAAATAACTTCATAAAACGATTGCAGTCCTGAATATAGATAATATAAATGTTCGATTATCTTATGAAAAACGACTAAGCTAACGTGCAGTATTATAAAAAATGTTTATACATTACATTTTCTCCATTATCATATATAGTATTAAACAAAAATATTTTACTGTCATGAAATTATATTATGATATTATAATGATTACATACAAGTAAATAAAAAGCTCTTTCATGTGTACTTTTAGTCTGTTTATTATCGGTTAAAAGAATTCTGCATACATAAAAGCAATTGGTAACAAAACAACATTCAGATAATATTGCAATACACGAAATATCAATGAATGTTGACAGTTGAATAGCTAGTATTTCATCTCAAGTAAATTAAATATATTATTCCAATTATTTTGCCTAATAAAATTTAGAACGACGAAACAAAACAAGACACATCTTGAAATAGAAATCGTTTTGATTTAGCTGCGATATTGGAAAATGTTCTTGCAAATCCGATGTTACAAAATCCGAAAATATTCTTTAAATAAGTTAGGTTTTCTAAGTTTGTGTGCTTTTGTGTTTCATCAAAATAGACAACTGCTTATTAAAGAATGGAGATAGAGGTATCTCTGTAGCTTCAGCGAATATTGTCTTACAAATACGCCTTTAATCCCATAAATCTTGAAAATTGCAAAAAATAGATTCATTGATAATATGACAAAACATCAGAAAACATTAAGGTTCATTTGATCAGACCCTGATATTTGTTTTTTTTAATGAATAAACACAAATGCTTACTAGATATTACTTAGACTTAGTGATAGTACTATTTTATTAATAATCTACGTTTTCCGAACAATACTACAATTTAAAAGATATCATCTTAATCATAACAAAATTTAAATTGGAGAAACATTCCGAATTATCTCTTGAATATTGCTTCATTCTGGAAATTGGAGACGCTTCTTGTGGATAGACACCTTAGTACAGTAACGGAACAAGTTCTTCTAAATTAAATAGGAATTTATCAGTTATTGCACTAAGTTGACGATTAATTATAACCGCTATATAAGAACACATTTTAATAACCAGTTATTTACATTTTCACACATAAAGCGGTTGTTACTTAATGAATTGTTGGCTTTCTCTTAAATCATTGCATTTTAATCATTTGCGTTTCAAATAGGTAGTATTGTAATATAAGTTATTATAGGTTTTGTAAAAGTATTGTTGGTTTAGTTAGATAATACGAATTTATTTTAGTTCAATTGTGTTGGAAGCTATAATCTATTGAAACACTGTAATTACATTCATTTTTTCTAAATACGGTATCTGAGATCCCTTAACATCAATTCGTTCGTCGAGAAAGTATAAACATTTTTGTATTGATGACGTATTTGTTTGAAAAAGCCATACTTTAATATATTAATCAATGAAATAAAACAGTTTGGTGCGTAGAAACACATCTTCTTCTGATCGCAAAAAATACATTGTGACTGCTTGCAATATTTTGTTACAATGATCGGAAGTAGAAGGTGCTTGTACATTGTATTACCTGTTTTGGTATTCAAATTTGATACGCCTTTTAATTAATTTCTGAATAAGAAGATAAAGGCGGGATTCTTTTTGTTCTGTTAAAAATACATCGGTCAATATTTCACTTATACCTATTTAATAGTGTAGGCTTACAGTAAATGATACAGTGGTTGTATGTCTAAAACGTGATCTTAATAATAGAGTTAATGTATAGCACAGAGCAAGCCAACATTGATGTATGTGAATTTTTTTATATATCGTGAACAATGAGAATTAAGGTGTTACGCTCTCAACCCAGAGATCAATGATTCGAGGCCAACTCGGTTAATAACCGTGTTTTATATTGCTATTTGTCCCTTTTTCGTATGAGAAGGGGAATCTTGTGATGCGTGTATGTGGTCGCATGGTCATTCCATAAACAGTTGCAGTCTTCTTTATGTTTTTAAAAATTTTGTGAAGTCGCTATATGGAGCATTAAAAGTCTAATGCAGACATCCTAACTTGTCTTTTAGAGTACCTTTTTTTAAACATACTGTATTTTAAGCGCAATAGTAGCCTCCCTTTAACCTGCTTACCATTTGCAATGTTATCAGGGGAAGTCACTCTAATGGACTTTATTTTGAAGGCATTACAGTAATCCCCCTTGAATCCTAATGCCATTTGTAATGATATCAGGGGAGGTCACCCTAACCGACTCAGTTTGAAGACACTCTAACCGACTATAGTTTGAAGCCAAGAGTAACCTCCCTTTGAACCCTGACGCCATTTGTAATTTTATCAGGGGAGGTCACTCTAACCGACTTTAGTTTTGGGCTAACATTTACCTCCCTTTGTATCCTGACGCCATTTGTAATGTTATCAGGAAAGGTCACTCAAACTGACTATTTTGAGGCCAACAGTAACCTCCCTTTCAACCCTTACGCCATTTGTAATTTTTTCAGGGGAGGTCACTCTTACCGACTACGGTATAGTCTGAGGCCAGCAGTAGCCTCCCTTTGTATTCTGACGCCATTTACAATGATATCGGGGGAGGTCACTCTAACTGACTATAGTTTGAGGGCCAAGAGTAACATCCCTTTAAATTCTGACACCATTTGTTATGCTACAAGGGGAGGCACTCTAATCGACTATAGTCTGATGCCAACAGTAGCCCCCCCCCCCTTTGTATCCTGACGCCATTTGTAATGCAATCAAGAGAGGTCATTGTAACCGACTATAATTTGAGGGCAACAGTAATCTCCCTTTGAACTCTGATGCCATTTGTTATGCTATCAGGGGAGGTCACTCTAATGGACTATAGTCTGATGCCAACAGTAACCTTCCTTTGTATCCTGATGCCATTTGTAATGCAATCAGGAGAGGTCACTGTAACCGACTATAATTTGAGGGCAACAGTAACCTCCCTTTGAACTCTGCCGCCATTTGTAATGCTATCAGGGGAGATCACTCTCACCGACTAAAGTTCAACCGTAACCTCCCTTTGAACCTTTTACCCTACATGAAATATGTTCTAATGTTGCCTATCTATTCACTGTTATATGTTTCGGCCTTCTTCATCAGCATTTATTATATATACAAATATATTTCAAACACAACAAGGGAAGTAACGTATAGTTATATATGTTATCATGATATGACAAATATTTTACCATTCTATACGAAGAAGTTCTAGTGTCAGACATGAACAATTGAAGTGAAATATAGACTGTCAAATCAAATTTCTGTTTTGCACTCAGATAAACTGCAAAGAATTGGAAGTAAATTTTCAGTAATAAAATAGAAAGGAGAAACAATCTACAGAGTGAATAAAACAATTATCCCGAAAAATAAAAAAATCAGTAAGATAATTTTATAAAAATATCCCAATATTTTTAAACTTGACAGATTAATGAATAGTTGTGATAAAAAGATTCTACTAAAATTATCTTTATTTTGTAGAAACATTTTGTTAAAATTTAGATAATTAATATTTCTCATTCTCCGTTCCAATTTGTTACAATGTAAATACATGTTGTTTTGAATTCAATACTTGAAATGAACAGTATGATATCCTTCTTTGTTTATTTAGCTAGTAATATTTGTATTCTTTTATTGTGATATTAGTGATTTTTGACTGTTATTTTTCTGTTTATTTGTTTGTTATAACTAGTTGCATTTATATGCCTTGGTTTAATAAAAACTGAAACTGAAACTAATATCTCGAATGAAAAGTTATATGAACTATCAATTTTAGATTTTAGATACGCCGACGGAAGTGTCAAGTTGTCAACCTGATCAAACAGTTAAATATAGAAGGAGGCATTGTAGTTAAATTGCAAACGTGTGGAAACACGATAAAAGTGAACAATTGCAGATCTTGTGATATAGAAGGCGAAAGGGTATCTGTAGAAATGCTTGTTTTGAAAATCTTCGTTAAATAGCACAATCTGATGCATCTTGGGGAAATTTAAGAAAATGACATTGCTATTTTTACGGAGAAAGCTTAGGCGTGGGTTTCCAATACCTACAATGTGCTATGTCGGTGTCAAGCGGAGCGATCAACAATATCTTCTTCCTAATTATCAAGAATCCTTATGCCACACTCAACGAATCTGAAGAACTCACCATTTAACACTCTTTCTATCAATTCATCATGTTGGTAATTTTTCATTGACAAACATTCGCATCTATCAATTTTCTTTACTCGCATTCCCAGATATAAGTAATATTATACCCTTGTGAATGTATAAACGCTGATGTTGCCATTGTTCTGTTGTATCTTTTCTGTTGTCTCGCTTGATTGTCACATTTAACACGTGATTGACCGTGAAAGTCGTCTTCTTTTGTTGTAAAGAATTATAACCGTCGACAAAATAGGGACCTATTTTAAATTCTCGTCCAAAAATTATGTAATATTGAATATTTGTGTGTTCTAAAATAGATTGTTCTCTTTTTTAATTGACCGACAAGCATATTTTGACAAATAGCCCATAAATATAAACTTTTTGCATAGACCAACATTGACGATTTTTATTTTGTTTAATAAATGCTTGTTCGGTATAAATGTTTATCAGTCTTATTAATCAAAGAAAAGGTTGCACACCGGCATATTCCTAGCAACTCCCGCTAAGATGAAATAAATCCTTTACTATCTAGACCTATGTTTTTATCGATTTTTTTAAAGAAAAAACAAAACAAAAACAAAACAAACAAAAAAACTTCTATTCGTTGAACCATATTACTCACATCTAGCTCAGCACAATACTGTAAAAGATCTTTTAGTGTCTTCATATTTCTTTTATCACATATAGAAAGAAGTCGATGATATTTTTATCAATCGCAAGGGGATGGGGGACTGCTTTTACTTGTAATAAAGTGCTTCAGAAACAAATTTTGTTTCGTTTTCTATTAATCTATCAAACTACACCCTTTATTTGCTCTCCAAAACGTTACATTTTAAGCTCTTTTGAAAGAAACGAAAGTTTAGAAAAATCAGTTTAATATTCATGAGGGAATAATGACTTTCTCACAGGAAACTTACATTAGGACTGATGTAGACTTAAAAAGTTGTTAATTTAGATTTTATCAAGTTCAAATCATATTTCCCTTAATTAAACCCACATACAGTAAGTTGGTCATATTTATTTTTCAAATTCACTTTTTGTCTTTTCAATTCGCTTTTTCATAAGAAGTTTTATTTCATGGTCTACATTTTCTTCGTCAGAATCATTTTGTATTTCAATTCTTACGTGGTGAATAATATCATCATCATCATCAACAATAACAACATCATCATCTGTTCCATCATTAAAGTAATTAGATTCACTGTCAACACAATTATGTATAGGACAAAAATGGGGCGTGGACGGTAGTTTCCACTTGACAGAACCGTCCATGAACCAATGAAACCGAACCTTCAACATTTTCAATTTTGTCGTTTTGAGCTTTCTTTCGGGATTTTTTTTCAATTTAAACTTTTCTATTTCACCTTTTTGTCTTTTCCATTCGCTTTTTCATAAGAAGTTTTATTTCATGGTCTACATTTTCTTCGTCAGAATCATTTTGTATTTCAAGTCTTACGTGGTGAATAATATCATCATCATCATCAACAATAACAACATCATCATCACTTCCATCATTAAAGTAATTAGGATTCACTGTCAACACAATTATGTATAGGACAAAAATGGGGCGTGGACGGTAGTTTCCACTTGACAGAACCGTCCATGAACCAATGAAACCTTTTTT